>NC_135481.1:18095530-18123030 GCF_052094955.1 Ictidomys tridecemlineatus
ATTCAGTGGTACAATGTGACACTTATGTGTGAAGCTCTGGGTTTTAACCCCAGCACCCATAAATGAAGGAATGTAAGTATACTGGAATAATCTCTAGCAGGCAAGAAGAATGAGGTAGTGTTACATGTGATCCCATAAAATGATATTTATGGGATGAATTTGGTTTATTTTTTAATTTGTTCTTTTGGGATTTGGAGCAATGCTACATGCTTGTAATGTTAGCTACTGGGGAGGCTGAGATAGGAGGATCACAAAATTAACCAGACCCTATCTCAAAATAAAACTCTTTTAAAAAGTGTTGGGGGGCTGGGGATGTGGCTCAAGCGGTAGTGCGCTCACCTGGCATGCGTGCGGCCCGGGTTCGATCCTCAGCACCACATACAAACAAAGATGTTGTGTCCGCCGAAAACTAAAAATAAATATTAAAAAAAAAAAAAAAAAAAAAAGTGTTGGGGTTGGGGATGTGGCTCAAGCGGTACCGCGATCGCCTGGCATGCGTGCGGCCCGGGTTCGACCCTCAGCACCACATACCAACAAAGATGTTATGTCTGCCAAATACTAAAAAATAAATATTAAAATTCTCTCTCTCTCTCTCTCTCTCCCTCTCTCCCTCTCTCCCTCTCTCCCTCTCTCCCTCTCTCCCTCTCTCCCTCTCTCCCTCTCCCTCCCTCTCCCTCCCTCTCCCTCCCTCTCCCTCCCTCTCCCCTCCCTCTCCCTCCCTCTCCCTCCCCCTCCCCCCCCCTCTCTCTCTCTCTCTCTCTCTCTCTCTCTCTCTCTCTCTCTTTCTTTAAAAAAAAAAAAAAAGTGTTGGGGATATAACTCAGTGATAAAGTGCCCCTGGGTTTAGTGCTCAGTACTTCCCCACCTCCTTCTGAATTAAATTCAATTAAAACCATATTTAAAATTTAAAAACAATTTAAGGGGATGTAAATTATTGGTAGAGTGTTTGCCTAGAGTGCTCAAGGCCCTGGTTTGATCCCTAGCACTGCAAAAACAAAAAACAAGTATTGTGTTTTTTGAATGGCATGTGGTTATGATACAAAAGGATGCACAGCAAAAAGGTATTTCCTTCTTCCCCTGTCTTCCATTTTTCACTTCTTCTCTCCAGAGACAGCCACTGCTTTCGGTTTCTTATTTTAGACATGTTCAGAGCATATACAAGCATGTGGATATTTAACCAATTTTATTTTAAAAAAAAAAAAGACTCACATAGGCGGGATTGTGGCTCAGTGGCAGAGCGCTTGCTTCACAAGTGTGAGGCACTGGGTTTTGATCCTCAGCACCATATGAAAATAAATAAATAAAGGTTTTGTGTCCATCCACAACTAGAACATTATTTTTAAAAAAGACTCACATAATAACATATATAGTATTGTTAGGGGGAAAAAAGCAAAATACAGGGCTGGGGATGTGGCTCAAGCAGTAGTGCGCTTGCCTGGCATGCGTGCGGCCCGGGTTCGATCCTCAGCACCACATACAAAGTTGTTGTGTCCACCAAAAAACTAAAAAATAAATATTAAAAATCCTCTCTCTCTCTTTAAAAAAAAAAAAGCAAAATACAGAATAGTAAGTGTAATATCCCTATTGTATGTTTTTGTATGCATAGGAAATCTCTAGAATGATGCTGTCTAAATGTGATTCATTAAAATTAAATTAAAAAGTAAAAATTCAGTCTCTTGGTTGCACTCATTTTAATCATTTAGCCTTAAATGCTTCATGAATTTAATAATAATAATAATAAAAATAACAGTATGTGTGAAGTACCTTACCTTTGGGCCATGGCCCTAGAGCTCTCACATTTTTCTCTAATCTTTTTTAATTTAGGGAGAATAAAGAAGAAGTGTTAATTGAAAAACTGGAGGTGGTGACAGTGCCTTCACCATCACCAAAAGGACTTCCAGTAAAGCAGTATGCTGTGCAGTCTCAGCTTCCAGTGCACGAGTGGCCAGATGTGGGATCTGGAGAGTACGATGTTGGAGTAGTGGCTTCCTTTGGCCGACTTTTGAGTGAGACTCTTATTCTTAAATTTCCCTAGTAAGTTTATTTACAAGGAAATACAGTATACAGACTTTGGTCTTTATAAAAGGACCTGGTATTTAAAATTTGATAATTTGAACTCTATACTTGTGGCATGAATTGTTGAAATGTGTTGAGTTCCTTATCACACTCAATGGGCTTTAATCTAACCTCATTTAAATTCCATATATATAGTTCGGGATGTAGCTCAGCCGCAGAGTGTTTGCCTAGCATGCACAAAGTTCTTGGTTCATTCCCAGGTACTGAAAAAGGAAATTCTCTATATGTGCACACAACTCCTAAATTTGTCCCTCCAGAACAGCTCTTTCCTAGAACTCCAGGCCTCTAATACCTAATCCATTCTCTTTACCTCTGCTTTGAGGTCTGATAGGTACCTTATGTTCAAGATGCCCAAAACCTTTTGAAATCATTATCTCAGTAAAGACAACTCTGCCTTCTAGTTGGATGGGCCTGAGTTGTTCTTGATTTATCTCCTGGCATCAGAATATCTTCAGTCCTTCAGGATATCTTCAGTCCTTCAGGATATTCTACTCCTCTACCTTCAAAACCATCTCATAGTTGCACTTTCCTCCATTACTGCAGTAGTCTCCTGTGTCATCTCTGCCTTTATCCTTGGCCCTTCTGTCTTTTACCAACCCAGCAACCAAAGTGATCCTTTAAAAGCACAAGTCAGATCATGTAATTTTGCTCCAAATCCTCTGAGCATTTCATTCAGAATAAAAGGCAAAATTTTTTTGTTGGCTTACGAGGACCTACATGTTTTGTCTCCTCTAGCTGTCTGACCTCACCTAGGAACTGTTCCTCTGGTTCACTGTATTCCATCCACATTGACCTCCTTATTGTACTAAGTATTTACTTTTTTAAGATCTTTGTATTTAAAGTTCCATTTGCCTAGAAAGCTTTTTTCCTGTATGATAGTCATGCACCACATAACGACATTTCAGTCAATGGCAGCATATTTGATAGCTACCCATAGGTTATATTGCCCAATGATGTCATTGTCATCTTAGTTTGTGTGAATACATGCCCTAATTTTCACAGAACAGAATCACCTCACAGTGTGTTTCTCAAGACATATCCCCTTGATTAAGCAACTCATGACTGTCTGCATGGCTTATTCCCTTACCTATTCATTGTCTTTGCTCAAGTGTCTTGTTGGTAAAGCTTTCTTAGACCACTATTGAAATTGTAAGCCACGCATGGTGGTGCATGCCAGTAATCTCAGCTGCTTGAGAGGCTGAGGCAGGATCACAAGTTTGAGGCCAGTCGGGCAACTTAGTGAGATCCTATCTCAAAAAAATAAAAAGAGCTGAAGATTTAACTCAGTGCTAAAGTACATGAGCAATGTCCTAGATTTAATCCACAGTATTCCTGCCCCCCCAATTGTGATCTCCCACCCAGTACTCCTATCCCTTTCTCTGCTCTGTTTTTTCCCCTAGACTTCAGCACCATCTGGCAAACTTTTAACATACAGTGTTTTTTTTGTGTGTGTGTTTTTTTGTGTGTTTTATTGTTTATCTTCCACTCTTTGCATATAAGGGCAGGAGTTTTTGTTTTTTTGTTTTTTTCTAACACTTAAATCCCTAGCTAACACTTAGTGTCTGCACACAGATTGTACCCAGTGAATATTTGTTGGATGAGTGGGACTGGGCTGTACAGTAGGACTTAGAATAATTATAAGGCTTTCTCTCACACACATACACACACTCAAGTGTAGGCTTATGCTGGCGGAGACAAACCAATGATAGATTAGTAAAATATTTAAATTACTCATCAGTGCATGGTAGGTGTAGTGGGATAAACAGCAAAGGTGAACAGATCATTAGATGGGGATTTAGGAAGCTTGCTTTAGGCATTCTATGAACAGAAATTAAACGATATAACTATCAGTATAATTTCTTATGTCTGTGATGTGCACAATATGGTTTGAGGGGTTCCTCTCATATTGTAATAAATGCATTTTAAAACTTCCAGATATCACAAGCTTTTATAGAACACTTTGGAATAATGAATGGTTGTTTTTGCTTTGTTTTTTAATTAAGTTTCATTGGTTTTTTTATGGTAAGAGAGTGAACTTACATGTGACTTATTTTTTTTAGGTGATTCAAGACTAGATTTAGCTCTCTGGTCTTTTTTAATTTCTGGGAAAGCTTAAGGATGAGCAGTATTGTATTAGTTTAGGTAGTAGTAACTAAATAGTAAAGCCACTGACTTACTAATTTCTGCATTTTCGAACTCAGCGGCATATTGAATGTCCATCCCAGTTGCCTCCCTCGATGGCGTGGTCCAGCCCCTATAATCCATACAGTGCTTCATGGAGACCTGATTACTGGAGTGACAATTATGCAAATTAGACCTAAAAGGTAGAACATATTTTTTTCTTGAGATTTTTCTGATTTTAAATGTTAATATCAATCTTTTGGGTGCCTGAGTGGACGGGTGAATGGACGGTGCTCAATTCTCCAACTTCCTTGCTTTTATATCTTTTCTGTTGTTTCATAATTTCTAACATAAGCCCTTAAAATCCTTATGAAATAGTTAATTTGTTAGTTGAGATAAGTTATGAACACCTGATTTCTATAAAAAAAACATTGTGTAAGGGCTGGGGCTGTGACTCAGTGGTGGAGCTCTTGCCTGGTATGTGTGAGGCACTGGGTTCAATTCTCAGCACCATAAATAGATAAATAAAATAAATGTCCATCGACAACTAAAGAAAAGAAATGATTACTTTAAAAAAAAAATCTAAGTACAGGCCATATTTTGCTCTTCTTTCAAATTGATGTTTCTACCTTGCTAATGGCTGACAGTCAAATTTGTAAGCTCCAATAAACTATCTTTGTGCTATGTAGACAAACATTGATCTTAAGAAATAATAGTCACATTATCAACTTTTGATTTTCCCTAGGTTTGATGTAGGCCCAATTCTCAAGCAGGAGACCATCCCTGTGCCACCCAAGAGCACTGCCACGGAACTAGAAGCACTGTTATCAAGACTAGGAGCCAACATGGTATAGTTCTTCCATATTCCTCTGCTTTTCACTCACTCAGTAGGTCTCCCAAGTGGTTCTGAGAAAAGAACACTTTTATGATTTGTAATTTTAAGCTTCTATTGTTTTCTTTTCCTGGCTTCCTAAAAAGTAGCCTCATATTTGTGGTCTCATGTAAATCTTTTCATATTTGCAGAGTGGGTTCTTAAAAAAGGCTTTCAAATAAAACAGATGATCATCCACGGACTGAGGCCTTTACACTAATCTGCCCAGGTTCTTTCTCCTTCCTCGTATATGTACCTTGCCTGCCTGTCAGAGTGAACTAACAGTCATTTGTTAAGTAACTCAGTTTTTCTCTCCCTCTGTCCTGGGTTCTAGTCATTTGCATCTATATGCCCTGAAATTCTGCTGACCACCCTTCTATAGATGATCTTTGTTCTCTCTGTGGCTTTGCGTAGCTTGTTCAATCTGTTAACCATAGGTCTAGAAAAATGCTTAGTGACTAAATTCACATTTTTCATTTGAACTAGTTAATTTTATATAGTGTAATATTTTTTTCCCACAACTATAGATGTTACTTCCTATTTTGGCACTCCCTTGGAAATGATCTGATAATATCGGCTGCCATTTATTGAGCATGAACTCATGTGCCAAAACTGTTTTAGATTCCCTGTTTGTTTTTTCCCCCTTCCTAGAAATCTTTGCACAATTGCTATTGATTGACAGATTATGACATTGAATGCCACAGAGAAGTTAAATAACTTTTGCACAATAAGACAGCAGTAGGTGGTAGAAGTGGGATTTGAACACAGAACTGTATAACTCCAAATTACATTCTTTCTGAGAGCTCCACTGCTTTCTGTGGGGTAAGAATGTAGGTAGCTGAGCATAGGCTGTCCTTATGCTGAGATCTTGCACAGCCAGGGAAAGCCCCAAATTATCAGGAAACAAATCAATGCCTTACACTCCATCGAGAGGAGTTCCACCAAAACTCCACTGAATTCAACTTGCATCCTCACATAGCTTAAGCCAATTTACTACCTGTAGCCACCCAGCTAACATTATAGGTAATTTCATGGTGCTGAACTACAAGATATTTCTGCTTTGCTTTTCTGTGCATCTTGAATATATCATGTGCTCTCTTTGTAGCTTATTTCAGTTTTGAAAAATTTGCCTGAAAGTCTGAAAAATGGAAAGCAGCAGCCTGCTGAGGGAGTGACACAAGGTGAGTGAGACTGCAGAGACTTCATATCTTGTGTAAGGTTTTGTTTGTCCTGGTGGTATCTGAATACTGGCTTTTTGCTGTACTTTTCCTTTAATTTTGACATGGGTGAGTGCCCACTTGTATGTCCTTTTCCAAAGAATGGTTGGTAAGCTCCACCTCTCCCTCTTAGCATATAGTCTCATGAAGGATTCAACTTTTACAATTTTATTTTGAAAAATATTAAATGTAGCAGTAAATTTAAAAACTAGTATAATGAATGTCAATTTATCCCAATAAATTATTAATATATGACCATATTTTCCTTCTGTGTATATATTTAGTGTGTGTATTTTAAATTTTGCTTATTCATTTGCAAGTGTGAAAATGACCTTTTATCTCTAAGTATTTTACTATGCATTTCTTTAGAAAAATAATTACTAAAATGTATTTTATAGCTTTTTTTTTTTTTTTTTAAATAAGGATCCAGGGAACACAAGACTGTTCAAATCTCTTTTCACAAGTTTCAGTCCTAATTAGGCCCCAATCAAATAAATGTAATTTTTTTTTGGTTGTTTTTTGCAGTGCTGTGGATTGAACCCAAGGGAAATTTTTTATTTAATTAAAAAAGAAAGAACTTTAGGATCCAGTTATTAGTTGTTATATCTCTTTTGTCTCTTTAAAATAATTTCTCCGGACTGGGCACAGTTGTAATCCCAGTAGCTCAGGAGGATAAGGCAGGATTGTAAGTACAAAGCTAGTTCAGCAACTTAGCAAGGTGCTAGGCAACTCAATGAGATGCTGTCTTAAAAGTTTAAAAAAAAAAAAAAAAAGAGGGTTGGGATTGTGGCTCAGCACTAGAGTGCTTATCTAGCACATGTGAGGCCCTGGGTTCGAACCTCAGCGCCACATATAACTAAATAAAATAAACATATTGTGTCTAATTACAACTAAAAAATAAATATTTTTTTTAAAAAGTTAAAAAACAAAAAGAAAAGGGCTGGGTATGTGGCTCAGTGGTTAAGCGCCTCTGAGTTCAATCCTGGTACCAAAAATAAATAAATAAAATAAAATAATTTCTCCACTATTTCCCCCCCATTATATCATTAACTTCTTGAAGAGACCAAGTGAGTTATCTGATTTGTTTCCTTCTAGTATAGTTTATATCCTTTATATTTCGCATAAATTAGAAGTTCTAAAGGTTTTCCTAGATTCAGATTTGAAGTTTTTAAAAAGTATTTCATAGATGGTACTGTATTTCAATAACATTTGTGCTAGCTTAGGCATTGCTTTTTATTTTTCTTTATGATTTAATTTTAATTTTTGAATATGTAAAATATACACCTGATTCAGAAGTTAAAACCATTCAAAAGAATATACTCAGTAAAATCTTTCTTTTGTCCCTTCCAACCTTTGGCAAGTCATGATATCATGTTGCATGAAAAGAAAGCTAAGAGAAAGCATAGAAATGCTAACTTTGATCATTGATTAGAATGGTGACCACCAGATCTTTACAGTGTAACGATGTATTTTTCCTTCTGCAATTAACAGATAATCTCTGGGGTGATACTTTTGCACTGTGCAAGTACCCCTACTTATTTGTTATGTGTTTAATAATTCCAATATTATAATACTGATATTACTACTAACAGTGCAATTATTAAGATTTAAGATTTCTTGTAATTTTTTTCTTTATCCTTAGACTATATCCTACTAAGATGTACAATCAAATTACTATGTTTAAGACTTGCTGGAGGTGATTGTTTTTTTCCTCATATTTTTCTTATCTACTTTGACTACTAGGGTTTGTTTATTCAGTTTGTTTTCAGTTTTAGGAGTTGCTTTATTTCTCTTTGTGATTAAATTTTGGTTTTTGAAAATGTTAAATATTTAGGTGATTCAAAAATTAAATAATTTAGGCCTGGCACAGTGGCATACACAGATGTAATTCCAGTACCAGAGGCTAAAGCAATAGTATTGCAGGTTCAAGGCCAAACTGTCATCTGAGCAAGACCCTGACTTAAAAATAAAAAATAAAAAGGGCTGTGGAGGTAGCTCAGTGGTAGAGCACCCCTGGTTTCAATTCTCAGTCCTGGGGGAAATAAAGAATAAAAAAAATTATTATAAAAACAATTTATAAAGGTATGCTCAGAAGTTCCCCTTTCATCCCCATCTCATCCAATTCTATTCTATTGTGTCCATCTATAGAGAATTATTTTTATTAATAGTTGATCATTGGAATGGTGACTACCAGAGCTTTCCAGTGAAAACCAAGTTTCTTCAGTCTTCCAGTTTTTACTTTTGTCAAAATTAGCAAAAACATATAATTGTTATTTTGTTATTTTCCTTTTACTTAACAATGTATTGTAGAGACCACTAGCTATTAAGAGAACTTTCTTTCTTTCTTTTTTTTTTTTTTTTTATGGTAGTGGGGGTTGAACCTAGGGCCTTGTTCTTGCTAGGCAAGTGCTTTACCACTGAGCTACATCTATAGCCCGCCTCTTTCTTTTTTATGGCAATATATCATAATTTATTCAGTAGAGTCCCTATTGATGGGTTGTTTTCAGTTTTTTGCTATTTAAATACTACTACTATAAATAATTTAATGTGCATTGTACTTCCTAATCCAGTGGATGAGAAATTGTATTTTGGAGTAGTTTAATGTCCATTATTTGTATGAGTAATGTTGAAAATCTCTCTTTTTTTTTTGGTCAGAGGATACTGAGTATTGAACCCAGTGATGCTCTACCACTGAACTACATCTCCAGCCCTTTTTATTTTTATTTTGAGACAAGGTCTTGCTAAATTGCTCAGGGCCTCACTAAATTGCAAAGGCTGGTCTTGAACTTAGCAATCCTCCTGCCTCTGCTTCTTGAGTTGCTGGAGTAATAAATAGTAGATCCTTTCATATATGTGTAAGGACGGTTTGCATTTCCTCTTTTTGAGAGGTATCATTACCTTTGGCTCATTTTTCAATCAGGGTTTTGGTCTTTTTTTTCCCCTCAGTTTTTAGGAGTACTTTATATAATACAGAAATTAGCCTTTGTGATATAAACTGCAGATTCTCTCAGTTTGTCATTGCAAATACTTATTCTGCCACTTAGCTTTGTCCTCAGCCTTGTCATTTGTGGTTTTTTTTTTCTTTTAATAACTTTATTTTTTATTTACTTTTGTATGTGGTGCTGAGGATCAAGCCCAGTGCTTCACATGTGCTAGGCAAGTGCTCCACCACTGAGCCACAACCCAAGCCCATTGTCATTTGTTTTTTGATTTAACTTAACAGCATTTCTTTTTCTTGTTAAAAAAAAAAAATCATTAATTGCTTCTGGACTTTGAGTCCTAGATAGAAGAGCCTTTTCTATTCCCACATTATAAAGTAGTTCACTTGTGTTTTTTTTTTAACTTTTTTTTTTTTTTAAGTTGTAGATGGACACAATACCTTTATTTTTATGTGGTGATGAGGATTGAACCTCATGCTAGGTGAATGCTCTTCCTCTGAGCCACAATCCCAACCCCTTGTGTTTTCTTTTAGTGCTGGTTTGGTTTATTTATTTTTACTTCATATTGTGGGAAATTTTGAACACACAAAAGTTATTGATATTCAGCATCAATATTTATTTATTCTTGAATATTGAACCTGATGTTCTTTCTTGCTCTTGGCTTTACCTTGTAGCTCCTAAGATTTCTGTTGGTACCAGCTGTATAAAATGGGAGGAACAAACTTCAGAGCAAATATTCAGACTTTATCGTGCCATTGGAAATATAGTAAGTTGAGAAGTCATGCTGCAATTTTATCTAATTGGGTTTTTTGTATGTAATTTGCTTCCTGAATATTTTTATTTAGGAATGAATCTTATAAACTAAACCTACAAAACCTGACATTTATTTTTAGGTATTATTTAAATTTTGATGGAGGCATTAGCATTCATAAATTACTTTCAAATATAAGTTTTGCAGTTTCTTTTTTTAATATTTAAAATGCCTTTATTTTATTTATTATTATTATTTTTATGTGATGCTGAGGATCAAACCCAGCGCCTCGCATGTGCTAGTTGAGCGCTCTACTGGTGAGCCACAACGCAGCCCCAGTTTTGTAGTTTCCTATGACCATTTCACAGTCAAAGGGAATGAAAAATAGTTGAGTAATGGTAGAGGTGCTCGTAAAAATGATTTGAGTCTTATAACTCCTAATCCAGTGCTCTTTCTAGTATGTCTTTTTCCCTTTGGTCAATTTTTTACAATCAGATTTTTAATCATTGATTTCTACATGTGATACACAAAGAGGAGTTGTAATGTCAAAGCTTGTTAAAATATCCAAGTTAAATTCTCAGTTCCCTGACAAATTTTTTTTGTTTTTTTCCTTCCTTTCTTTTGATGACCATTTGTATTATTTAAATTCTGAGTTTACCAAGAATGTGTTTTTTAATGGACTACCTCTGATATTAATGTGGGTAAAATGGGAACTACCATTGGGTATCTGTGGCATGCCAAGTTCTTCAGTGAGGATCACAACTTCATTTTGTACTTATTAGTAGCTCAAAGTCAGCAAACTGAAAATATTCATAACACATACAAGAATTAAAAGGCTAATTCTCCAAATATGTAAAAGGTTTTCATAAACTAGTAAGAGATGAACAACCCAGTTTTTTCAAATAGGGGTTTAGGGCATAAATAGGTAATGTATAGCGAAATAAATAAAAATGTAGGTAAATACATTGACAGCTTCTCAGCCTTACTAATCCAAACAGCAGTTGTCATTTTTTTTGTTGTTGTTCACTTATAAGGTAGTTTAACAAGACAATGTTCCTATCAAAACAAAACTGGCTTCTTTGCAGAAGTTGACAAGCTGACCCTAAAATTCACAAGGAATTGCAAAGGGCCCATTAAATCAGCTTTGTAGGGTGGGGAGGCAGAGAGGCAGGGAACTTGCACTTCCTGATTTCAAAACTTACTATAAAGCAACAGCAATCAAACAGCATGGTACTGGCTATAGCTTAGTGGAATAGAATCAACATTTATGGGCAATTGATTTTTTTTTTTACAAGAATGTCAAAATAATCTAATAGAAACAAGTTTTGGACATGGTGCTAAATGTTTATTATCAAAAGAATGAATTTTGAGGGGCTGGGTTGTGGCTCAGTGGTAGAGCACTTGCCTTGCACATGTGAGGCATTGGGCTCAATCCTCAGCACTACTTGAAAGCAAGAAAAACTTGAAAGCAAGGCCACACAAAAACTTGCAACATTATTTGGAATAGACAAAAAGTGTAAATGACCCAAATGTCCAACAAATGATGGATATATAAATAAAATATAGTTTATCTATAGATGGAATATTACTCAGCCATAGTCATAACCATATGGTACAACATGTATAAACTTTGAAAACATTATGCCAAATAAAAGAAGCTAGTCACAAAAGATCATATATTGTTTTGTTCCATTTATATGAAATGTCCAGAATAAGCAAATCCAGTGCCTGAAGGGAGAGGGTGATGGGGAGTGTTTGCTAATGGTAGGCTTTTTGGGGGTTAGGCTGATGGTGAAAAAATTGGTGCCATGGTTGCACAATTCTGTGAACCTGAACACCACTGAATTATATGCTTTAAAAGAGTGAATTTGGGGGCTGGGAATGTAGCTTAGTGGTAGAGCACTTGCCTAGCATGCATGAGGCCCTGGGTTCAATCCCCCTACTGCAAAAAAAAAAAAAGGATGACTTGTATGTTATGTGAATTATGTCTCAATAAAACTATCAAAACCAACCAACCAACCCCAAGGTTAGAAAGACCTGGATGTGTTTGAAGGATGGAAATGAGACTGGTGTGGCTGATACAGAGCCATCAAGGTAGAGATTAGCATAAAGTGAGGTCAGAAGCAAGCAGGATTGATGTGTAATCCCCAGACAATGTTGATGCTCTTTAATCCAAACACATCATTTAAAAAAGCAAAACAAACAAAAAAACTCAGTGGCTCAGGAGGTTGAGGCAGGAGAATGGCAAGTTCAAAGCCAGCCTTAGCAACTTCAAGTGGCCCTAAGCCACCTAGCAAGACCCTGTCTCAAAATAATAAATTAATTAAAAGGGCAAGGGATGTGGCTCTGTGGTTTAAGTGTCCCTGGATTCAATCCCTGGTACCAAAACAAAACAAAACAACAACAAAATCCCAAACCAAAAATGTTGCAGCTTAAGAGAGAGCTTTATGATAAAAATCCCAAGGGCTGGGGCTGGGGCTCAGAGGTATAGTGCTTGCCTAGCATATGTAAGGCACTGGGTTCCATCCCCAGCACCATGTAAAAATAAGTAAATAAATAGTAAACAATAAAGGTATTGTGAACATCTGACTTAAAAAAAAAAAAAAAAATCACAAGGCCTTGGGTTTGATCCTAGCACCACCAAAAAGAAATCAAACTATTCTGCAGAAATATGTGCTCAAAGATATGTCAATAAAGATTTTTATTATATTTTATAATTTTAAAATTGGGAATAACTGAACTATCATATCATAAAGGTATTGGTTGTATACTTATGTTACATGCATAAAATGAGATATTGTGTTGCGTATGCAAGGTGAAATAGATCAATATGTGCTAATGAAACAAGTTGCTTATAAAACAGTATGTTTTAGATTTTTGTAATGGTAACATTTGTAGAAAAAATACAGGGAAACACATGAGACTGTTAACAGTGGTTACCTATGGGGTTAAAATACAGAATACTGTTAATTTCTAATTTTTTTAAACAAGTGATGTAATGCTTGCCTCTTCCATAAGCATAAATGTTTAATTGCAAAGACTGATGTAAAGAGTTTCATTTGTGTTCTGTTCCATAATATTTAGTTACTGATTCCCCGATTCCTCTGTACATAGGAGAAAAATCAGACTAGACTAACAAAACTGTAGTTGCAGCAGGTTTGGAGGTTGAGTGTATTTATCATTCCTTTAATTTTTCCCCCTCTCTCTCTCTCTCTCTTTTTTTTATTCCCCTTTAATTTTAATTTCAGATTCCATTGCAGACACTCTGGATGGAGAACACCATTAAACTTCTGGATTTGGTAGAAGTTAACAATTTAGTCCTTGCTGGTACCAACTTTTGATTATAAATTTTTTTTCATTTATAATCTATTTGAAAATGTGTCTGTTTTTAGCACAGTTCACATTTATTGAAAGTAAGGATTTTTATAGTTTGTTTCAGTTCAATAATGATAATACTTTACATCTCCTTATGTTTTATTCTTTGCAGTGTCCATTCACATGCATTTTTTCATCACAAGAACCTGGGAAGTAGAGCAGTGTTCCTTTCCCATTTTAAGCTTTGTGACTTCCTAAATTAAGGTCTTCCAGGGCTGCAAAATTACTTGATTAATTTCATTCTGATGAATATGATAATGAAAATATCTGGGCAGCTCAGTGAGAATCTAGGCCAGGGTGTAGCATTTTCACACCACAGATCTATTCTTAAGCCCATCAGTGTCCTCAATGGTCTAGTCTAAAGGTAGTTGGAGTTCTCCAGGAATCTAGGAATGGGGACTGGTTTGGGTGGGGATGGAAGGGCCAACGCAAATCCTAAGGATCCTGTATGTCTCCCCTGGTGGGTAGTTATTCCCCCAAAATTACATCATAGAACTTTTAGGTGATCACCAGGAGACTGAGTAAATAACTTGGAGCTTCTTATGGGTACAGGAAGCTTTTCTTTGGGTTTGTGATGTACACAGAACACTGTATTTATATTACAAAACCAGTGCATCAGGAAATGTGTCCTCTCCAATATTAGTACTGCCTCCCAAGGTAGTTTTTCATTTTTAAGAAGTACCAAAAAGTTATATAATTATTTTTTCCTCTCTTTGTGTCTCATATTTCCCCCCCCCCCACCATTCTTTAGATGCAAAACTAACAAGACAGACTCTTACTCCAGGATCAATAATATACCACAAACAGTCAAAAATATTGCTAGTTTATTGCAAGGTATGTTTTCCATTGGTTTCAAATTACCATATTTGTTTTACTGAATTTGTTTGTATTATTTATCATCTTAGTTAGGATTTCACTTAACTGCTTACCAATCATATTGGACAGTCTAATTTTCTTAATAGTAAAATCTCTAGCATAAATTTTTCAAAGCAGTGAAGATTGCCAAGGCATTCTCAATGAAGAATATTCCATAATGATTGCTTTCTTTTTTTCTCTGATACTGGGTTGAATCTAGGGCCACTCTACTAGCTCTCTTTATTTTTTATTTTTAAATTCAATTAATTAATTAATTTGGTGCTAGGGATTGAACCCAGGGCACTTTTTATTTTTATTTTTTGAGGCAGGGTCTTGCTAAGTTGTTTAGGTCCTTGCTGAGTTGCTAAGGCTGTCCTAGAACTTGGGATCCTCCTGCCTTAGTGTCCCTACCTGTTGTTGGGATTTACAGGCTTGTGCCACCATGCCCAACTACAACCATTATTTTATAAAATAATGGTGTGTTCCACTGAAAAGCATTCCATATTTTTTGTCAAATGGTATTTATGTAAGATGTTACACACTCAAGAAAAGGGCATTAACAAATGTCAGATGAATGGATACAAATAATGTGATACACATACACTCACACAGATGGAGTTTTATTCAGCCATAAAGAAGAATAAAAGTATGTCTTATGGAAAATTGGATGCATCATAAGCAAAGTAAGCTAAACTCAAAAAGTCAAGGGTCATATGTTTTCTCTAGAAAAGAAGAAAAGGGAAGCTAGAAAGAAAAAGAAAAAAAGGGAATCTCATGAAAATAAAGGGAAATCAGTTAGGTACAGAAAGGAGACTTGGGAGAGTTGGAAAGGGAGATACTGGGGATTTAAATTGATCAAATTATGTCATGTGCATGTATATGAAATCAAATTATGTCATGTACATGCCTCAATGAAACCCACTATTCTGTATAATTATTATGCACCAATAAAAAATAATAAAAAAGGGATGCTTAAAATGTGTGCTAGATTGATGTAACCCACCCAAACTATAGATACAGAAGTCTTCCATCAACCTGTCTTCATCTCTCTTTACCTTCTCCTAAAACAGGAGAATATGACTTGCTTATTGGGAATATGTCTTGCTGTCCTTGACCCAATTATGTATATATTGTTTCATTATTATAGTTTGCTCTCACAGAAGAAACAGGCTCTCAGAACCTTCTGAGGGCATCAGTTTCTACTCCTAAAATGGGATTTGCATTTTTATTTTTGGTAATGGGCATTGACCTCAGGGGCATTTTACCAGTGAGTTATATCCCTAGTCACCACCCCCCTCTTTTTTTTTTCTTTTTTCTTTTTTTTTTTTTTTAGCACAAAAGAGTAGGATTTATTCAGGTAAGCAGAAAAGAGCTCCAGCAGAGCAAGAGAGGACCCAATAAGTGTTGCCCCCGCCCCTTTCTTTAAATTTTGAGACGAGGTCTCCCTAAGTTGCATAGTCTCTTGCTAAATTGCTGAGGCAATATAATATTTTTTTTACTTTATTCCCTGTGTGTTGAAATAGGTTTATACAGGTCTGTAAGTTATCTCTCCTTGGTAATAAACTTTTGAAGTAAACTGATTATATATGTTACTTAGTATGGTGTTATGTACAACTGTATATTCAGTAGATATTTTTGGTTTGTTTCCATTATAAAAGATGTTATAATCTAAAATTTACTTAGTTTTCCAGTCTTGCCACCACTTGCCTAGTCACTGCTTACCCTTTGCACTTTAGGATGGCTGGATTGGTGTTCGATCGGTAATGCTTAAGAAAACATTAACAGCAACTGATTTCTACAATGGATATTTGCACCCCTGGTACCAGAAAAATTCCCAAGTTCAAC
This sequence comes from Ictidomys tridecemlineatus, assembly GCF_052094955.1. Lineage (NCBI taxonomy): Eukaryota > Metazoa > Chordata > Mammalia > Rodentia > Sciuridae > Ictidomys > Ictidomys tridecemlineatus. Next base: position 18,111,581 of record NC_135481.1, read on the forward strand.
CAAACCATTGCAAATTTAAGACACTCAGACTTCCAACAAAGAAGAAGCCGGAAAACAAGTTGTTGCTATGCAACAGGGTATTAAGTAATTAGGAAGAAGATGGACGAGAACCTATTGCATATTTGTAATTTATTAAAAGGCTTATTTACAAGGAATTATTTTGACTTTCAAAGATTATTATAAAAAAGATGGATTGCCTCACTTTCCACATTTTTTGTGTAATAATAGTTAAAAGCAGCTTTTTCTACTTTAATAACAAAAGTTTAAATAAATTTTGTATTTATAATGTCAGACTCTGGGAGATATATCTTTCCCCATGAGCAAGGGCAACTGACTGGTATGTATATATTCTGAAGAGAGGTTCTTTTAAAATAGTGCATTTACTGAATTTTTAAAATTGTGTGTCCCTGCACACTATATTTCTGGGAATTTTTAATCTACATTTCTAAGCTTCATTAGGTATCAAAAATTAGCTCTTTAATTTCCACTTCCAGCTAGGGCTCATCAAGTAGCAAACCTAGATAATAATTTAATAACCTCTGTCCTGTTGATTTGTACTATAAATTCACTTTTGTGTGTGTGTGGTACTAGGGATTGAACTCACGGCCTTATGCATGCTAGGCAAGCAATCTCAAATGGATCTACATCCCAACCCTTTTTTATTTTGAGGCAGGGTCTTGATAAAGTCTCCCTGGCTGACCTCAAACTTTTAGTTCTCCTGTGTTAGCCTCCCAGGTAGCCAGATTACAGACATGCACTCCCATGCCTGGCTAAATTCACATTTTAAATCAGCGTTTTCTTGAAGTAGGAAGATGCTAACATTTTTCAACTGATTTGTAATAAAGATTACTGAGCATCTATTCTGCAAATCCATTTTCTGTGACTCCAGGAAAGGCATGCACTTCCAAAGGAGATACAGGTACAGTAGCCCCTATTGGGTTTTTACTTGAGAATCTTCACATATCAGTTTTTTTCTGCCTAGATTCTATCAGCTAAAGTTTTTCTTCATTCACTGATTAACTTCTTCATTCAGTAGAGTTTGTTGATAGGTTGATCATATGATTGGTCATCTAAATTAGAACACTAGATTTGTTTCATGGTTTCAATTAATAGTTGATCCATTGTTTTTGGTCCTGTGGCAGCACAGCCATCATGATGGGAGTGTGTGGTAGAGGAAACTTCACCTCATGGAGGCTATGAAGTAGAGAGAGGAAGAGGAACAGGGTGGAATACCAATACCCCCTCCAAGGGCATGCTCTCAGTGACAACTTCCTCCAAGTAAGACCCACCTCCTCAAGGTTCTTTCTGCCATCACCCAGTAGTGCCATAGGCTGGGGACCAAGCCTTCATTGCATGGGCCTTTGAAGGACATTTCCAAATCCAAATTATAGTAGAGTGCCTACTCAGACACTGGCCACAGGGAGTGGGGAAACCTCACTGAAGGCACAGCTCATTGCCAGAGCTATGACCCAGGAAAGACTGGACTCCATTTGTAACACCTAAGGAATTTACTGCCTCTCTCATTCCCCCACTCTAGAGGTGCAAGGGGAGCACCTGTAAAATGCTAGAAAGAATCACAAAGAAAATCCCTCCAACCTTCCTTTGGTGAAGCAAGAATTTTTTTAAAATTTTTATTTATTTTTAGTTGTAGTTCGACACAATACCTTTATTTTATTTACTTATTTTTATGTGGTGCTGAGGATTGAACCCAGGGCCTCCCATGTGCTAGGCGAGTACTCTACTGCTGAGCCACAACCCCAGCCCCCCCCCCAGCCAAGAATCTTGAAGTATGCATTTTAACTATTGGTTGCAAAGAATGTTTCTTAATACATCTTTAAGACTGGGCAGAGTGGAGTTACATTTATTACAACAGTAAGTAACTGCTATAACTGCAAGGAGGCAAAGACTAGAAAGCCATTAGGAGTAGGGCAGCAGTGGAGTTGGCCCCTACCCCTGTGTTCCCCATAGTTCCCCTGATGGCATGTGTGTTCTCTGCTTAGGGTTCTGATCTCTTACTACCTACTGATTAAGGTTCGCCATCTGCCACTGCATGCTCTGGGCAGAGCCTATCTGATTGTTTTGCCAATTACCATTACCCTTGCTTCAAAGAACCTTTTGTACCATACCACTTCTAGTTCTTCATCTATTCAAGTCAAGGCTCACCTCCACAGACCACTAATTTCACACTGCATAAAAAATAGCCTATTATGGAGGAGGGAGCTGTGGAAGTTGATCATCATGAGTGGCATGTTGTAAGACTTAAAGCTAAATGAAATACTTTTTTCTTACATTTGAAATCTTGAGGTGAGATCCATCATACAAAATGCAGTTTCTCATTCAGGGACCCTCAAGCCCCTCTTGAGACTCTGGGATAAATACCAGGTATAGAAACACTCTTAGGGTCTGGGGAAGTAGCCCATTGGTGGAGTGCTTGCCTACTGTGTGTGAAGCCCTGAGTTCAATCCCCAATACCACAAGAAAGAAAGAAACAAACAATGTACATCCCAAGTAGGCCTCAGGAAACCATGTGATTTATTCTTTGTTCAGGCCCTAAAGAAACCACAACCCAATGTGATTGAGCAGGATTTCTCATTTGAACCAGAGTCACCTGGAGCAGCTCCTTGAGCTCCACTCCAGATCTTAAATCCAAATTTCTGAATATCAGACTGCATTTTCTCACACCAAATAATCTTTATGCTAAAACAGCAATAGTCTTTTTTTTGTGTGTGGTGCCTAGGAATTAAACCAGGACCTTGTGCATATGAGGTGAGCACTCTATCAACTGAGCTATATCTCCAGCTGCAACAGTAATAGTTTTAACTAGTTGAGAAGTGCACATGGATTTGTCACACGTTAACCCCTAGGTTCAGAGTCCTCCTAGGAAGTTAGAACATAGCCTATTCTAATCTCTGGTTCAAAGGATAGATTTACAAACACATCGCCTCCTTACACAAGATGCTTCTATTTTGGTTCTTGTTGTGAAAAAAAAAACATGCTTTGCATCAGACTCCAAACTGAATTCAGTTGCTCGGTACTAGTTGAATGACTTAGGGCAATTAAATTTTTAACACTGTGATTCTCAGTTTAAAAATTTGGTTAAGTACAACCAGAGAAATGAAAAATTGTGCTCCATTTGTGTACACTGAATCAAAATGCATTCTGCTATCATGTATAACTAATTAGATCAAAAAAAAAGAAAGTAGAAAAAAAATATGAGCTTGGGAATAGGAGGATCACTTTAGCCCATGAATTCAAGCCAACCTATGTAGCATAGCAAGATCCATCTCAATAAATAAATATATAAGAAAAAATACGGTTAAGACCTGCCTTGCAGAATAGGGATGTATATGGAAGATGCCCAGGGAAGTGCCTGGAACATAGTAGGCACTCAAATGATAGCTTTTGTCATCACCTTGTACAGTTAATATGTGTCAACTCAACTAGGCCACAGAGTGTGTAACATTCTGAGCACGTATGAGGGTGTTTCTGGATGAGATTAATATTTGAATGGGTAAACTGAGTAAAGCAGATTGTCCACCTATTGTGGGTGAGCCTCATCCAGTCGGCTGAAGACAAAAAGGCTAAGAGGGAATTCCTCTTCTCTGACATCCTTCAAATTGAAATATCAGCTTTTTTCCCTGCCTTTGGACTTGAGCTAGCTGAAACATTCACTCTTGCTGGGATGGGAGCCTACCAACCTTCAATTTTTAGCATGTTTACTTCAGAGTTTGGGATTTGTCAGCCTCTATAATCACATGATCCAATTCTTTATACTCTGTCTTGTTTTTCTCAAGATTCCTGACTAACTGCATTAGCACAGTCTAGGCCTGTATAATCTCTTTTTTGGGGCCTGAATAATATTTTCTCCTCTGGGTGGCAGCAACTGCTTGGGGATGCCTATAGGGAGGAAAAGCTCTTTAGAGCGGACAAGAATCTAGTATCCAAAATTTAATCTTCAAGATGATGAAACGGGGGTCCTACAACAGTTAGCTAGTGACAACATCAGAATTTGAAATCTGAAGACTATAGAAGATTTTGTTTTAAAAAGGACTCTTCATATGGTTCAGGAAATAACATTTCTGAGCAAAAAATGAGTACTTGAGAATGATTGCGAGGGCAATGGACGTAGCTCAGTGTTAGAGAGTTCGCTGAAAGCCCCGAGTTTCATGCCTACTATCACCAAGGTGGGGGGTTATCCTTTAATATCACTCTCCTAAATTTAAGAACCTAATATCTTAGAGTTGGAAGGGACTTAGAGATAATTTACTCCAACTTTTTAAGAGAAGCAAAACAAATCTTTGTCCAAGGATATAACTCAGGTTTCTTAAATCCCAGAGGGCAACTAATAAATTGTTAATTACAAATAACTGAATATAATTTGTTTGATAAGGTCTCTAGGTTGCAAGCTATAGAATAGCCAAGCAGCATGCTTCTCAGGCAGTTCCAGAATATCCACTCCATGCTAGTCCTAGCACCCAGTGCAGCATACATCTGACACAGAATTGATCTGGCAATGAGGAAACAGCATTCATTTTCAATATGGGGACTCAGCATAATTTGGTATGTAACACTGCAGTCAGTTGTACCCTAGGAAACTTTAAAATATTGGTATTCTAAGAATTGGTATTAGTCTGAAAAATCAAGTGTTGTGTTTCTCTGTCACTTTGTACACACCTTGGTTTTCTGGGGGCAAAAGAGGAGTATTCACTTTAATGGGTCCAATGGAGGGAGACATTCTAGGTGGAGGGAAGAGTTTTATCAGAAGTCCAGAGGCTTGATCTGAGGTTGTGGTCGATTGACAATTAAAAAATAATAAAAAAAAAAAGAAAAGTCCAAAGGCCTAAGGCATCAGGAGGTGTTGGGAGCCCTTCAAGTAGTTGATATGGCTAAAGCACACTGGGCTCACAGCCAGCCAAGTAGAGACCCAGACCTGCTTAAGTCTATGTACCTGGGATATCAGCTTGAATGCAGTGGGGAGCTACTGAAGGATTCAGAGCAGCAGAGTCACAAATAGAGTTGCTTTTAATTATTTTGATCACACAAATAATATAAAAATATATTTTTATATAAACTCAAATACTAAATCTCTAGTCAAAGCTCTTCTTTCTACCCTCTCCATCCCCAGTTCCTCCTTAAGGGTGAACACTATACTGTTTGGTGTATATTTTTCTCAAAAGTTATAAAAATTCATTCACATATGTATATTCATGTATAGAGAAATATCTAGGATTGCTTTGTTGATATGTTTTAAAATGTTATCCTGTCACAAGATCAATTAGAAGGGACAGAACATGGATTTGGGTAATTCTGAGAGCCAACTGGCCATTTATTTACTTTGTTTGGTGTTCACAGCATATTTTCTGAACATTCCAGTCTTTCAGTGAGATTCTCACAAGAATAGGTGCTATGGGAACCATCTGGCAGACTCCAGCTGACAGCTGCAAATTCTTAGGGCTCTGTATACCAGGTCCACCTGCTCTGTGGCCTGCCTGGGTCCACAATTTGCTGCCTACAGTTGTGCATTACAAGACAGCTGGAATTCACAGGCATTAAATGTTCCTTGATGAAGTTAGAGAATGGACAATGTGCTGCCATGTGTTATGCAACAACTGAGGATACAAACAAGACTATGTGGTCCTTTTCTAAGGAAAACAATCAAACATTCCCATTTTTACACTGTGATAAAAGGAGATATGTAACAAAACAAAAAAACAGGTCCACAGAGGTTTTTTTAAAGTATCAACAGTCAAGTTAAAAATTATTATTAGAGTGGTAGAGCACTTGCCTAGCATGTGTGAGGCCTTCGGTTTTATTCTCAGCACCACAAATAAATAAAGGTCCATCAACAACTAAAAAAAATTTTTTTAAATTATTATTACTACACTAACAAGGACTTTTAACACGTATAGGTATATCCATAGCTTAGGTCTCCTTACTGCTATTACTAAAGTGAGGGTTAGGGATGTGGAATTTAAGAAATACAGTTTTAAGAATAGATGTGGACAGATTCATTTACCACTCATTAATTCAATATACACTTAATATCTATTATTTATGGACCAGATCTTCTGCTAAGACACTGAATCACTTTGTTCCCTTTGCTCTGGATTTATACTCCCACAGCATCTGCCCATAAGAGTTTTACAACCAGTGGCCATTCATTAAACTATTACAAAATTGTGAGAGGAAGCCCCCCAATGTTAAATTCGTCTGGGGGAACATACCTCATACACCTACATGATGCTTATAATAAAAGATCCCTTCTGTGACTAAGTTGCACCTCCAAAAGAGTTAATTGAGGGGAAAAAATTGTGTGTGTGTGTGTGTGTGTGTGTGTGTGTGAGAGAGAGAGAGAGAGAGAGAGAGAGAGACAGACAGACAGGGAGAGAGATAATGCTTTTGGGAAATGCTTTTGGGATTTGTCCAGATTCTAGACTGGTATCCGAGGCTCCTGAACCAAAGGGCAGAAGTCCTAACTAGAGATGCAGTTTCCAGTAGGATCTACCATGACCTAAATCTCATCAACAGTTGCCAGAGAAAGGGCAAAGTCCACAGGCCTTTCAACAGGGTATAAGCTTTCACTAAAACAAATCAGAGAGGCACTTTCAACAAGATCTTGTTGCAGGATCCCTAAGAAACCTCAAACAAGGAGATTTACATGTTATCCAACCGTATCATATTATTTCAAACTGAACCTGCAAATATTTTACTGAAATAAAGGAATCGTGGCGCCTGCAATATCTTGCTTAAGAATAATGATTACAATATTAATATTAATTACAATGTTAATATTAGTATTAATATTTTCAATATCTGAAGAAAGAGGAGGTATGTCTGAGGCCAAGCCTAGGCTGAAGGAACGGGAAGCTGGGTGGGAGTATGTTTCCAGAAATCCCAAAAGACACAGCATACGGGAGGGGGAGGCTTTGAGGGAAAACTGTGGAGGGTGTCTCTGGCTGTGCCAAGACACAAGGAGCATACAAAGCCCATAACCCAAAGGTGTTTCCTTAAAGCTTTCCACGACGGAGAAGCCGCCCGCGAACTTGAAGCCAAGCGCCCCTTTCTTCCATTACCCCATAATTTCCTCCTGAATGCCACGTCAGACAGATGACCTGGGGCTGACCCAGTGACAGCTCGGACCTTGTCCTGCGCCCGTCGCCCCCGCTGGGACTAATGTCCGCCCCCACAACCGCCAGCATCCCTGATGGCGCCAGGTGTCTCCCTGCCCAGTCTCCAGCCCGCGACGTCGCCGTAGTGACCGCCGTCGCCACGCAGCCCCGCCCCTTCCTCGCGACGTGGCCCCGCCCTCCTCCGAACCCGGAAGCTGGAGGCTCGCGCCCGCTGAGCACACGGTTCCGGAGGAGGGAGCGCCGCGGCCCGGGCTTGCTCGGCCGCGCGCCCCGCCCCTCGGAGGCCGGGCTCCAGCGCTCCCCCGCTCCCCCGCTCCCCCGCCAGCTGTGTCTGCGGGTCCTCTGGGCTCTGGCTGCGGGTCCCAGCCGCCTCCATCTACTCGGATATAGGAGCAAAGAGCCGCCTGGAGCTGGAAGCAAAGGGACGTGGGGGTGGCCACGGCAGGTGAGGGGCCGGTGAGGGTATGGAAATCGGGAATGTAGGTGTGTGATGTGTGTGGGGTTGTAGATGGGTGTGTATGGAGCATGCGCGGCTCCCTCGGCCGGGTGTGACTTTGTGTGTAGCCCCCGAGTGGGCCGGTTCATGTGACCATGCACGTGATTGCATACGTGTGTGAGTGAGTGTGTCTCAGTGTTTTTATGTCTGAGGCCAAGTCTGAGTTCATGGGTGGTGGTCAGTGTGCCTGTGACCCTCCCTACCTTTGTGTGACTGTCACTGGTGGGACTGATGAGGACTGTTTGGAGCCTCTTCGTGGGGGTTGGGGGAAGGCAGAAGGCTTTATCAGGGCATCCTCCTGCATATTCATCCTGGGACCGTGAGGACATAGCCCAAAAACATTTTATTTCAGTAATTTTTTTTTTTTTTTTTTTTTGTACCAGGGATTGAGCTCAAGGGCACTCCACACTGAGCTACACCAGCAGCCCTTCTTATTTTTTTTACTTTGAGACAGATCTCTTTAAGTTGTCAGGCTGGCCTCGAACTTGGCGATCCTTCCACCTCAAACTCAGTAGTAGCTGGGATCACAGGCGGGAGCCACCGCAAATGGCTATTTCAGTAAACGTTTAAGAAACGTTGAGTAGAGGCCAGTCGTTTTGGGGATTGTACCTCAGCCCGAAAGTGATAGGCCAGGTATGTGGTTTATGAATGGGGGATGAGGAAAGTGGCAGGTCCACTGTCGCACTTTTCCTCTTCTTTTCTTGGGAAGTTATAAATTAGAAGCTTATGCTTCTTTTTTTGTTTCCATTTGTAGTGGTCCAGCTTCTGTTGGAAAGATTCAACAGACTAAGCAGTAACCTAGTAGCTGTGTTCAATTTTCCAAAAGCTTTTGCGCTGATAGCTCAAGAAGTGTCACAGAAGAGATGTTGGGTAGGCAGCTTTTCCTGCTTTGAGATTTATAGATAATGGAATAGATTTTTGAAGAAAAGAGGTATAAAGAGGTATACATCTCCCTTGAAGAAATCTTTAAAAAAAAAAAGAAAAAAAGATAGCTGTACATTAGTATGGTAAGGAATGGAGACCTGAATTTATTTTTTTAAATATTTATTTTTTAGTTGTATTTGGACACAATACCTTTATTTATTCATTTTTATGTGGTGCTGAGGATGGAACCCAGGGTCCCACACTTGCTAGGCAAGCACTCTACGACTGAGGCACAACCCCAGCCCAGGAGACCTGAATTTAAAAGCCAGTTGCTGGGCTGGGGTTAGCTCAGTGGTAAAAGTAAGTGCTTAGCATTCTTGAAGCCCTGGGTTCAATCTCTGGCAAAAAAAAAAGCCACGCCAAATGTATCACCTGGAGAAGAGTTGGGTTCATATATATATATATATATATATATATATTTTGCTAGTATTATTAATAAATCACATGTTTTCTATGTGTAAATCAACTATAGATTAAGATAAGGGGTCAGAAATCTGTGACTGGTTAAGCTGGATATGTGACATTTGTAAAATGTTTTCTTGATTAAAGCCTGGGAGATTCTGTTGACTCCCTGAAGGATGGTACACACTCATCTCAACTAGCTGTTTTATTGTTTAGCAGCACAAGAAAGGGCCAGAGAACTGGGTGTCCAGAACACCCCTGAACTGTGGCTTAATCAAGATTAAGACCATTCTCTGGCCCTTTCCCCACTAGCCTGAAAAGGTGCTTTTGTTTTTGTGAAGAACCAAATGACAAAAGATCAAACAGTGTTGAGCTTACCATCCACATTCTTTTTTATTTCATCCTGATCAATTTGGTTACAATCTCAGTTAACCTTCTGTGCCATAGACAGAATGTTTCTCTTGTGACTTGGAAAAGTATCTACCCCTTTAGAGGATGAAAGAGAGCTAGAACAAACTTTCCTTTTCATACCACTCACAGCTGCTTTCACTTTGCAGCAGGGAGCCTTTTTCTCATAGACATCAGCTGGTCAGATGCAGCATTTGCTATCTGTCTCACCTTTCATTACTGCCAAACTTGCACAAGTGTTAAAATCACTTGTCCCTGCAAAAATTTAGTCACAGCTGGGTGGAATCTCTCCATCTAGCAAGATTAGTTATAACATGTCATAATACTGAGGTGGTTGTGAATTATACTGAGGACTCTTGGTAAGAAATCTCTCTCGAGTTTTACTATAGAAAAGAAGTAGATGATTGGGTGAATTTGTAAGTCTTTGTGTTTGTGTAGTAATTTGGTTTGTGTATTGCAACTGATTCCTAAAACTATTTTTTATCCTATGTTTATTGAGACTAGAAACAAACTTTCTGGCTTTAATTAGATGTTTTGTAAAAAATATATTGAGATTTTGTTTAACATGTTTTTATATTCCCCCTCTGTAGAACAGAGTGATTGTTTTTAGAAGTGTAATACTAGAAAATGTCTCTAATAGGAAGTGTTTAGATGATATGGGAGTAATTAAAGACTGTCCAGGTGGAAAATATTCCAGAATTAACTATATGTGCTAGTTGTTTTCATTTAAAAGTAATAACCAGCTTCTCTAAGACTAGTTAAAATTACTTAGTTTTTTTAAAATGTTAATGTTTAAGATACAATGGATTATGCAAACAATGATTTTCTTTATTTTAACGTGAACAATAATAACTACATCTGTGCACACTGATTTTTCAGTGTAAGATTACTAGTGATTTTCTTGGTACTTTGAAGCAACTTATGGTTTTAATAAACTTTTCAAAAAGTACCATCTTAACTTTGAGAAATGAAACCATTATTACAATATCACAGTTGTAAATCAAGCATAATATTGGAATGTCTACATTTCTGTCTCCTGAGGAGTTCAGTTTAGTAACTCTCCAAAGTAACATTTGTATCCCTGTAGAAGCAGATGTGGAAGGCCAGTGAATGAGGAAGAATTCTATTGAGTTTAGAATCCTCTGCCTCTTGCCAGTCCAGAGGACATTCTCTAAAATAACAGTTCAGAGTCAGTCCAGGAATTGAATGGCATCTCAAACTCATCTTAGCCATGCTAGGAAATCTAGGCTTGCCCTGAGGTACAAGGACATAGTACAAGATAAGTATTGGTATCATTACAAACAAATGAGTAAAAGTTCCTCACTTGACAATAAAGACTCTGCAACAGGGAATTATAATTTCAGGTTCCTGTTAAGACATAACTGATGCCTGAGCAAAGAGGGGCAACCTTGAAATTGCTGATACTCAACCAATACAAAGCTCACATTTGCCAGGGTTAGAAGGGACTCTAGGAGGGCCTAGTTCAGTCCCCGTAGAATGTAGTCATTTTCTTAGTCAATAGATAATGCCTGCTATGTGCCAAGCACTATTCTAGACTCTGGGGACACACTGGTAAAACTCAGGTGAGGAAACAAGCCCAAAGATGGTGATGACTTATCCAACACCAAAGAGAGATAAAAGCTAGAAATCACTAAGCTTGCATTAGAAGTCCACACATTTTTTTCTAAAGACAGATGTTATGTTACTGGTTATAGTGCTTTCACATTTATATCATAGATCTTTCTGAGTAACTTATGTAACTTTAAATTCACATCAATGAGAACAGTAAATTTGCCTGTATTTTGTATTACAAACTACATTTCTGAAGTTATGTTCTGCTAGCATTAGATTTATGGTATATTGGGAATTTATCAGAAAGCAGACTTATTTTAATTCCTTTCTCTAGTGTGGACTGTTCCATATAATCAATCAGCAACATCTTTATTAAAATGGATTCTTAAGACACAGTTAAAAGACAGGCAATGATACTGCAGTTTGGAATTACTTAACTAGGACAGGCAGTATGGTGTCAGAAAAAATTGTCTTGCATCTGAACTTAGTTTTGCAATAGCCATGTGATCTCGGGTAAG